>NC_134484.1:251758559-251786059 GCF_040206685.1 Ascaphus truei
GCGGGAGGTGGAGCTGGCGTGCCACGTCATGGCGCCGACGTCACGGACTGCCATTGGCTTCTGGCAGTCACGTGACCGGCCCTCCGCTTCTCTCAGCGGCAAAATGTAAACTTGCCTGTCTCCTGCATTTCCACACGCCTCCGCACGCCTGCGGAAGCGCTGTCTAAAGCCGCGCTGATAGAGATATGTTTCCATTCAGCGCGGCTCAGCACGCCTCAGCACGGTCTTTTTGACCATGTCCGAGGCCTTAGTCATAAATCGCATACTGCTGCAATCTTTTTTCCCTGTGCCCCCCTGCCGTCTGTCCCCCTCTCCTCACGCCCCCCTCCCCCCCTCTTACCTTGCTTCAAACGTCCTGGCGTCATGACGCCACGGCAACGCGACGTTACATGACACCGCAGCGTCATTTGACGCCACGTTGCCATGGCGATGCATGACCAGGAGCGGCTGAAACAAGGTAAGTAGACGTTTGCAGAGGCCCTGCAGCTCCTCTGGCATTAATTTAAATGTATTTGGGAAGCGCGCGGGGGCCTCTGTAAACCCCGCCCCCTACGCAGCGAGTCGGCGCGCCCCCCCACTTTGCGCACCGCTGGCATACTGCACGGGGGAGGGATAGGCTTCAGTCACAGATACATTCCAAGATGCACTGTTTTTAAGTGAAACCCTTTCTTGTTTCATTCATTGTAACATCGCCGGAAGAAGAGATCAGTGTATCTCGAAAGCTCGCACAAATAGAAGCATTTCGTTAGCCACAGAACGGTATCGTCTATTCGTTTTTGATTAATAAGCTCAGCTAACACGGTACAGTATTTACAAAATAATAATAGCATGTTCTTGTATAGCGCTGCTTGTTTTACGTAGCCCTTTACAGAGACAGTTTGCAGGCCAGGTCCCTGCCCCGTGGAGCTTACAATCTATGTTTTGGTGCCTGAGGAACAGGGAGATAAAGTGACTTGCCCAAGGTCACAAGGAGCCGAGACTGGGAATTGAACCAAGCTCAGTGTCTGTACTCACTGAGCCGCTCCTTCTCGCATGATGGTATGAGGAGTGGCTACATATACACATACTGTACACATTATATATATATATATATATATATATATATATATATATATATATATATATATATATATATACACACATATTTATTAGGTTATGTGGGTGAAAAGGTGATTGAAAACCCTCCACCGTATTTGCAAATAGCAAATAAAAATATTACTTGTGAACACATTCACATATCTTAGGCTGGGGCCATGGTACCGCAGACCGCTGAGCGAACAGACTGCCTTAAGACAGTGTTCGCGTCCATGCGGCATGCGGGGGCGCGCGTTGCGCAAGAAATCAGGTCACGAGAGCAGTTCGCCCAATGAGGGCGAATCAGCTCCGTGACGTCACTGGCACACCCCTAGAGACGCCCACGGACTGCGCGCATACCATGGCCGAAAAACGCACCAGCTTCAAGCAGGTGATGTCACGGCTGCGCACGCCTCCGCACGGGCGAAGGCACCAGGCCCCAGCCTTAGGCTGCGGCCACGCTGGCGCTGAGCTCGCTCATGCTTGAGAGCGGTGACGTCATGAGCGACTGGCTCTTCTACAATAATTTTAGAGCAGGAGCTGGGGGCGTGGCTATTAAGGGAGGGGGCATGTCATTGGCTGGATCGGGGTTGTGTGTGTGTCTCTCCATTCTCTCCCTCCTCCCTTCCCTACATTCTCTCCTTTCCCCCCTTTCGCTCCATTCTCTCCCTCCCCCTCCCCTTCATTCTCCTTTCCCCATTCGCTCCATTCTCTCCATCCCCCCTCTCCTCCATTGTCTCCTTTCTCCCCTTCCCTACATTCTCTCCCTCCCCTCCATTCACTCCTTTCCTTCTTTCACCCCTTCCCTGCCATCACCCCTTCCCTCCTCTCTCTCTCCCCCCCTTCCCTCATCACTCTCCCCCCTTCCCTCCTCTCTCCATTCAGCCGCCCCTTTCGAGATACACTGATCTCTTCTTCCGGCGGTGTTCCAACGAATAAAGCAAGAAAGGTTTTTACTTAAAAACAGTGCATACTGTTCTGTGACTGACGCCTATCCCTCCCTTGTACAGTATGCGATTTGTGACAAGGTGTTAAATGGTCCCTGAATGTTAGTGATGTAAGAGTGTGTATGTATGTAAATATAAATGTATAAAGCCCATAGTGTATACAAAGCTTGACAAAAGGTGTGTGTGGGAGTGTACACCAATGGTGTGGGTAGGTGTAGAAATGTAAGAGGGTGTTGCATTACTATTAATGTGTGTAGATACTATGTGGTCCCTATTGGTATACAGGGATAGAATTACATTGTACATATGTATGTGTAAGAGACAGCTGTGCGTGCATTCATATAGCGCAGTATGTATATACATGGCCTTTAGAACTCATGGGAAGAGAGTTCTCTTGTGTCAGGGTAGTGACTCATGAAGCTACGGTCTCGATTTAGGCCACCGCTATGTATGTGTGAATATATATATATACTGTATATTGAAATACATAAAAAAAGAATACCGCCTCAACACAATAAATCACTGGTGTCCAGAAACTGTCTATGTATAGTATAATGGTACTAGACAGTGGTGCTAAAGGTTGAAGTAATTATATAGCAACAGAGAAAGCAACCTTACAAAAAGCACACGGGCATACCAAGAAAGTGTAAACAATGAATTTATTATAGTGGGTAAAAAACAAGGGACGAAAATTAAAAGAGTAGGGGGACTCACATCTACCAGACATATATACCTAGAGGCAAAGGTAGAACAGTGAAGCAAATTTCAACACCAGATTCAAAAAACACATGAAGCTCTAGATTGAGCATACATGTGTATTATTAGCACACACTGCAGATTAGTGCACATGCAGCAGAGAATCACAAGTTTTTTATCAACAGATAACTGCAGAAAGTGGAGGCATTAATAGCACAAGTATCAAAGTTATATATACATCACCACTTAAAGCATCGGTGTCAAGATCAAAAATAAAGAATGACCATAGCCTCTTGTCAGGAAAAAACGGTAGGGGTCCCACTCCACAGACTCCCACTCCAACGCGTTTCGACTTAAAACGGTCTTCGGGGAGTGGTGAGGGGAGAAATGAGCTAGAATTTATAAGTTAGTTGGGAGAATTTGTGCCAAAAAAAACCCAAATTAAATCTATAACAGCTGTGGCAAGCAGGGGTATTTACTTTATGACACAGCGTCCTGATTACTGTGGTAACATTGCTAGTGGCCTCATTGGTCTAAACACATCATGTGGTACACATGAGATCCCTGCATGTTCAGGACCAGATTATGACGTCATAGCGCATGGCGCGTCATCACGTAGGGTTGCCATGGTGACCGTGGAAGCGTTTTAACAAACGGGCACCAGCCCAGATAGAATATCCCCTCTAGAGGAGCTCCCATCTGATGAGCGTCGTTCATCCCTGGTCTGATTCATATCACTACGTTGTGATCCACTGGATCTATTCTCCATATACACATAGGCTCTCTTTTGGGCCTATGTACCTACTTATTGGAGCTTATTTGACTTGTTTTTACCTTTAATTCATATATATCTTTGCATTCCAGCGCAGGTATATACCGTAGGAATGAGGGATGTGTATACCCTGTGTCAGAGTCAATCATTCTCCTTGGGTGACTCCCTGTTGGGCGTCCCTTAAAGGATGATGTGTAGGCTGACATATGGATAGTCACTCCCCCATGTCAGACGGGGGACACATACGCTGTGGTAGTATTATTTATATTTTTTAGTATTATGAGATATCGCGAGACCTAACATCTCATTGCACTACCATACCTCGCGCATGCACATGGAGGAAGTGTGGGGGCGTGTACAGCCGTTGCCGGTACCCATCTTCCTTTTTGGGGCACTCCCCTATGGGCGTTCCCTATGAGTGGAGATGAGGACTGATTTGTGTCTATTCACTCCCCTATACCGGGCCACAGTGCGCATGCGCTAGAGAGGAATTTTTCATTGGCCGCGGTTGAGCTGTGACGTCACTGGAATCGCGAGATTTGGCAGCCATTGCTATTTAACTGTTCGGTATATCGTGTGAAAGCACTTCTTGATAAAGTGCTAGGCACGAAACGCGTAGAAGGGTTGCATCCCTTGCTTTTATGACTCTTCAATAAAGATTGTTTTTTGGCCAGACCTGCTCTTCTTTTTGGATCGTGGTGCGGTGCATTCTCCTCTATTTGCTGGACCACACTTAAAAAGCCTGGCTTGTGTTGCTGAGATAAAAAAGTGGGATTGACCTGAGGGGTATAATGACTGCGGATTAACTTGTCTCGCAGATTCGGAGATCTGCGACTGGCAAGACTTACATGGTCGCCTAGTATATTTTTAAGTTCTGTGTCTGTCTTATATACACACACATACATACACACACTTCAGAATGTTTGTCTCTGTGTGTGTGTCATTATGCACGGCCCAAACAATTAGTCCTAGACAGAACAACCAAACTTTGAAGGATTATATTATGTGTCAACATACGGTGAACTGTCATGGGTGCTGTTAGGAACCTTGGGTTCCATGTTTTGTACGTGGCTGGCTATTTATCTGGCACCTGACATCATAATGCACACACACTGGTGGCAGACAAGGAGAATCAGATAGCTATACACATTTGACACAGAAAGCAGATGAAGGAAGAAAGAGGATGTACGTTGGCACATGAGGAGAAAGTAAGAGGGCTGGGGAAGGGGGGGAGGCAAAAAGAATTGGTGACATCATAAGGTATTAAAGAAAAGTTATGGGAGGGGGAGAGATAAAAAGGGGTAGGTGGGTGAGAAGAGGAGGGAAGGTTTTTCAGAATTTCCGAGCAACGCCTGGTACTTTGAGCTAGTATATACATATATACATTTGTCACACACGCACCCCCTCCTACTTTTTGCAGGTACACTACATGTTTTTGTGTGAAATCCAGAGCACACAATATAATGATACAAAAAGCATATATTGTATTATTACATAATAAAAAATATGTTTGTTGTGTGTAGGAAACTGCATGGTTAGAGACATCCATGGGATTTGCCTGGAACTGCCTCCATCCTGCACAAATTGAGGAACTACAGTGGCACCTTTTTTTATGTGCAAATGTTGCAGGGATATATATATATATACTAGCTGATATACCCGGCGTTGCCTGGAGGCAGGGAGGGGGGGCGTGAAAGGCAGGAGGGGGGGGGCGTGAAAGGCAGGGGGGGGCGTGAAAGGCAGGGGGGCCGTGAAAGGCAGGGGGGGGGGAGTGAAAGGCAGGGGGGGCGTGAAAGGCAGGGGGGGGGCGTGAAAGTCAGGGGGGGCGTGAAAGGCAGGGGGGGGCGTGAAAGGCAGGGGGGAGGCGGGGGCGTGAAAGGCAGGGGGGTGCGGGGGCGTGAAAGGCAGGGGGGGGCGTGAAAGGCAAGGGGGGCGTGAAAGGCAGGGGGGGTGAAAGGCAGGGAGGTGGGGGCGTGAAAGGCAGGGGGGGCGTGAAATGCAGGAGGGGGGCGTGAAAGGCAGAGGAGGGCGTGAAAGGCAGGGGGGGGCGTGAAAGGCAGGGGGGGCGTGAAAGGCAGGGGGCGTGAAAGGCAGGGGGCGTGACAGGCAGGGGGGGTGAAAGGCGGGGGGGGTGAAAGGCAGAGGGGGCGTGAAAGGCAGGGGGGGCGTGAAAGGCAGGGGGGGGCGTGAAAGGCAGGGGGGGCGTGAAAGGCAGGGGGGGGGGCGACACACACACACAGTGTCACACACACACACACACACACACACAGTGTCACACACACACACACACACAGTGTCACACACACACACAGTGAGACACACAGACACACAGTGACACACACACACAGTGTCACACACACACACACACACACACACACACACACACACACACACACACACACACACACACACACACACACACACACACACACAGTGTCACACACACACACAGTGAGACACACACACACACAGTGACACACACACACACAGTGTCACACACACACACACACACAGTGTCACACACACACACACACACAGTGACACACACGTCACCTAGAGCGACACACACGCGACACCTACCTCTACTTCCGGGCGCCGCCATCTTCTCACTCGGCGCCGCGAGGGAGGAAGGGGGTCCTTCCGGGCGCCGCCATCTTAGGTGCCGCGAGGGAGGAAGGGGGTCCTTCCGGGCGCTGCCATCTTAGGCGCCGCGAGGCAGCTGCAGCCTGCCTTGCCGCTGCCTGTTCCCCCGCCGGGGATGGAGATGAGCGGAGCGCCGGGAGGGAGAGGTGAGCGGAGGGAGGGAGAGGTGAGCGGAGGGAGGGAGAGATGAGCGGAGGGAGGGAGAGGTGAGCGGAGGGAGGGAGAGGTGAGCGGAGGGAGGGGAGAGATGAGCGCCGGGAGGGGAGAGATGAGCGCCGGGAGGGGAGAGATGAGTGCCGGGAGGGAGCGCCGGAGAGAGGTGTGTGTGTGTGTGTGTGTGTGTGTGTGTGGCGCCGAGGGGGAAGAGAGTGGCAGTTGGGTGACGTCAGACCCACCAATCTGATTGGCCAGAGGCTGAGGACCAATCAGATTCACCGCAGATAGCACTAACCATTCGATTTTATATATATATATATATATATATATATATAATATATATACATATACTTAGTTAAGTTATGGTGAGTAAAAAAAGTGACAAACACCCTCCACACACTGTGTGCTCATTTGCATGTCATTTCCCAGAATCCCTTGCTGCAGTGGAAGTGCTGTGTGCTGGGTGATAATGGTGAAATGTGGGGTTGCAGACCTGCCTAAGACATGCAAATGAGCATACAGTTATATTTCCATTTGATATATATATATATATATGTGTGTAATGGATTAACTTTTTTTTTTTAGTGTTTTCATTCTACCAGAACTTGATGGGTTTTGGATTTGTAAAGTAGGAAAATGTAAATTTTTAGGAAATGCAAACTTTTATGCATAAATTTACGAGTTTGAAACAAGATGGATCGATTTGGGCATCCGGGTGAACGTCGAAATTAACAAAGTTTAGATTTCAACCTTGCCTATGCTCTAGAGCAGGCCTGCACAACTCCAGTCCTCGAGGGCCGCAAACAGGCCAGGTTTTCAGGATATCCCTACTTCAGCACAGCTGGCTCAATTAGTGGCTCAGTATGACTAAGTCACTAATTGAGCCAGCTGTGCTGAAGTAGGGATATCCTGGAAACCTGGCCTGTTTGCGGTCCTCGAGGACTGGAGTTGTGCAGGCCTGCACTAGAGGCTGGGGGGTGCACAAACTTTTCAGTCTTTGCCCCCCTGCCTGCTCTCCCCCCTGTTGCGCCCACCCCCCCCTTATCTATTGTCTGGCAACTTCTGACGTCACATTGCCATGGCAACGCGACATCACGTGACCCCACGGCGTCATTTGACTCTGCGTTACAATGGCGACGTGTCGCTGGAAGCCACCAGAGATAAGGTTAGGGAAGTTACAGAGATCTTGCACGCGCTCCACGGCATTTAATTTAAATGCCTTGGAGAAGAGCGCGGGGTCATCGTAACTGCCACAAGAAAATCTCATGCCCCCCAATTTGCGCACCCATGCTTTAGAAGGCAGTTAGGCACAGAGGGCAAAAACAGAAGAAACAATATTTAAACAACTTATACAACAATGTAACTGGCTTCCTTATAAAATGTTATCAAGTTTCAATTGATAGAATAATTATTGATCCTCTCTCATATGGATGGCCTCATAATTATCTTACAAAATAAAGAACTGGGAATTTAATATTTACCTGGAGATTCACTGGAGTTGTGGCTTTGCATAAAAGTGACTTCTAAATGTAATGTACTCAAAACAAAATGTGATGAACATTTTTTTTTTCTATCACATGCAGGCAAGATGGACAAAGTTAAGACACACACACACACACACACACACACACACACACACACACACACACACACACACACACACACACACACACACACACACACACACACACACACACACACACACACACACACACACACACACACACACACACACACACACACACACACACACACACACACACCAGACACTGCTACCAGATCCACAAAAGAGGGTAAAAAAAGGCAGCAAGGGGAGGAGCTGGCAGGAGAAAAAAATATTTAAGGGGGGCAACTTTTGGGGGGGGGAGGGGGAACGCCTTCGTCAACACCATGCCCACATGTAAAGTACAAGTGGTAATTCCCTTCTCTAGCAGCGTCCTAACAAAAAAGCAAGACAGTCTAGATGAAAAAAGTCCTCAGTGGATCCTTGGTGGATTGAATAAGCAGGTTTGAAGAAGGGGTTCATCCCCCGAAACAATGCCCCCCTTTCGTAAAAAATGTTTCTCCTACCAGCTCCTTCCTTGTTGTCTTTTCTTTCCCTCTTTTTGGGATATAGTAGCAGTTTATGTTGAGTGGACGTTGCCAATTTTCTATAAGTCTATTATCATCCTGATCATGCATGGGGAATAAGTATGAGATTTTATATATGTACATATTTATGTATATATTCTTGTGTGTAATTGTATTTTTCTAGTGGTGCATTTTTTTCAGGAATTATATTGTGCATTAGGTTATAATTTCACTTTTTTCTGGCATTAGTAACATTTCTATTTTTGCCATTTCTGTCTTGACAACTCACTTTATCTCTGGAGTTCTGGGAACTCTGTTTACATTTAAAAAATATGCACAATGCACATACAATAAGATTTTAAAACATGAGCTTAGCAAAATCATAGCGACTCTGTGAGCTCTCACCGCTGCGGCACTGGGCTACTGTTACTTCCGCGTCATGTGTCTTAGGGCTCGTTCAGGGAGGCAGCTGAGGACTCGGAGGGGGGGCGTGCGGGAGGCAGTGCTGGGTGTTTGCTGGCGACATGTGATTATCCCCTAGCTGACTTTTCAGCGTTGGGGAGGGGGCGGGGCTACAGGCTGCAGGGTTAAAGTATCCAAGCTGCAGCCATGAAATCATTCTGAAGAATGATTTCATTGGCTGCCTTGGTCCCTGTGACGCGGCTTCAGCTCCAAGAAACGAAATTTTCGTTTACTGAGCTGTCGTCAGCGGCAACGCCTGGCTTCGGAGGCAGGGCAGTAGCTACCTTGAAAACAAGTATTCAAATTGAATACTTTGTTTCTCACTGCAGCAAGCACGTCAGCACGCCCTCCCTCCGAAGCCAGCACCCTGAACGAGGCCTTTGTTGTTCTCGTCTCCCGGTACCTTGGCTCCATCCTCTGACTGACGTCTCCATGGCACTCTACGCGTCTCCTAGGCTTTGTCAGGTGTAATAAAGGAGGTTTCTACCTACTATCCCTTATATACCACTTTTCATAGAGCCCTATCCTATTTGAAACATCATACTCATCCAAATATATGAAACTACACACTGTATCTGCGCCCATAATTCGCATACTGAAATGACATCGGGATTCCTTGAAAAGGACAAAATGAAACTTAGTGTAGTGGTGGGCACCTACAAAGAGTACAATCAATAACCATAAATGACCATTAGTCTCCAGGAATACCTGGATGAGCCGACTATTCTCACATTGGTATACAGTATAGTGTTAAGAATATACAAATGTACAAAGGCAAATATATGTGTCAAAACGACAAACATAACACTCCATACAAAAAAATCTCTCATTATGCATTGCATTAATAAAATATATACACAAATCTATATGGAGAATTATATATGAACACTGGTAACAGTAAGAGGTACAGCCTAAACAATTATCGTGAGACACATAATGTATACACACATAAATCCTAAGGCCTCGTTCAGGGTGCTGGCTTCGGAGGGAGGGCGTGCTGCTGTGCGTGCTGCCGTGAGAAACAAAGTATTCAATTTGAATACTGGTTGTCAGGGTAGCAACCGCCCTGTCTCCGAGGCCAGGAGTTGAAGCTGACTACAGTTTCAATAAACGAAAATTTCGTTTTTTGGAGCTGCAGCAGCGTCACTGGGACCCAGGCAGCCAATGAAATCATTCTTCAGAATGATTTCATGACTGCAACCTCGATACTTACCCTGCTGTGTGTAACCCCGCCCCCTCCCCAACGCTGAAAAGCCTGCTGGGGGATAAACACAGATCGCCCAGCAAACTGCAGCACTGCCTCCCTCCCGCCCTCCCTCCGAGTCCTGCAGCTGGCACCCTGAACGAGGCCTCATAAATGTTTCTGGATGAACAACACAATACGCTCTCTCATATGTGAACATATAAAGTAGTGATACAATGATAACTGTGAGACCAGCCAACTGATGGAAAGGTTGCAAACAAAAGAAAATTGGAGCAATAGAGAAAAGGCACATAATAAGATATGACTTGGAATATAAAATGAAACGAAACTATAAAAAAAAAAACTGGAATATTACGTATGACCATGAGTCTACACTGTGAAACCCACTATGTAAATAGTAGATGCAAAATGATGAACACCTCCTCAAGCTTATATAATAATGAGAATGTTCTTCTCATGACTGTCTTAAATGGTTTCCCAGAAAACTAGGCGACACACAATTGTGGAGGATGTATTGGCCTCTAGTGGTAAAAATAAAAAATAAATATGATACCCCTGACAATAAAAAAAAATGAAATATGGAAAACAAATATATTTGAGACAAATAATATATTATTCATGCAAAAAGGAAGTCAAGTCAGTCTTGATATTTAATCCCAGAGTAGCCAAGCTCTTTAATTGATAGATTCAGAATGTTGCTTTTTTGAGAAATGACTCCAGTTCTATCTCCTTCTGTAGGGTTTCTATGGACTACATCGACACCCATAATGTACTGTATATCTCAAGCCTTTAGGATCTCGTTGGAGAACAAAGGGATGTTGTATTTTTAGAGACAGATTGCCATGTTCTGCTTTCTTTTTGCGTACTAGGTTTTTCCTTCTTTGGAAATGAAGAGACTGCTGTCATTTTCATGCTCTTTTCAAAACCCTGTACTGTACTCACAGCACTAAAAGTAATCTGCTTTTTTATGTAATAAAATGCCAAAATAATATGTATTGGTTTAAAAAAAAAAATATATATATATATGTATATATATATATCCTGGCAAAAGAATGACATTATTAGGAGCAGAACATTAGAGCAGTGTTAAATGAACAGTGTCTTACATTATTAGGAGCAGAACATTAGAGCAGTGTTAAATGAACAGTGTCTTACATTATTAGGAGCAGAACATTAGAGCAGTGTTAAATGAACAGTTTCTTACATTATTAGGAGCAGAACATTAAAGCAGTGTTAAATAAACAGTGTCTTCTGTACTCGTCGCTGCCACCGTGTGTCAGTCTTCTGAGTCATTGTTGGGGTGGAGAGGAGTCCAGCCAGCCACCAGCCAGGACTATATCCTACTTTCTATGTACATTTTTCACATACAAATATTTTGGTATCCCTATTCTTGCGTTTAATTTTACTTCCGGTGCTTCTATAGTTGAAAGAATCCATTTCATTCTCTCTCCCTCCACTCCCCCCCCCCCCCAATTATCTAAATTGAACAGAGAGAGAAAGATAATACAGCATAATGACATCATCCATATTCTGAAGACTAAGGGAATATTCACCCAATTAAAAAGAAACCATTCCAAATTCAACCCTGACGCTTGTTAGAATACATTGTCACTACCTCCATTGGTCTTCATTGGTTTTCAGGATGTTCTTGAGGTAACCAAGCTGATGCTGGCACAACGAAAACCCTCCTCCTCTGCTCCATGCTACACAATGACAGATACTTCCTCCTGGCAGACTCCAGCATTTATAGCTAACCAACATTCTGTGCATTATGATGTCACTGATGAGCTCACGTGACCTCACAAGGCTGTGGTTAGCTGCCTACCTAGCCAAAGGTAGAAAGTATTTTGTGGAGGAGCTCAGCCAGCCAGGAAACTGGAGGCACAGATTATTTAAAATAGTAATAATTATATATATATATTTAAAACTTGTAATAGTTAAACTAGAAAACCGAACGTTTTAAAAAATATATATATTTAAATATACTTCTCAGATTTTTGTTTCCATTTTTAAAAAGGTGCCCGACACCTATTCGTCTTATGGAATAGCACACATAGGTTTAGCAGGTATAGGCCTATATTTTCTATCACTGCCATTAGTTCACATTGGTACTTGGTGTGACCTTGAGCCCGATTGCTGCAGATAGTACAACAATGTATTATTGTGCAACGCACTTCCGTCCACCCTGGCAGAAAAGGGGTTAATAGATGAAGTATTTAGTAACAACAATAACTTTTTTTTTCAAACACCTGAACTTTCAGACAGATACTCGCCACATTTGTGGCAACATAGATAAATATACCTGTGGATAATCCATTTTAATGCACAAATGGTGACAATGCTATCTCATGCGCCTACATGACATTTAAAGAAGGGCTTTACTTGAAACAAGTGCTACTATGTTCTAATCATATCACATTAGGCCCATTTTTACTAAGCAGTGCTATGTCATTAAACACCTGTCGGGGCATTTCAGATGAATACAGTTTCTTTCGGTGCCAGAACGTGTTTCTAGACTTTAGAAAAATGATGAAGACATTCTTGTATTTTTCATACTTAAAGCAGCAGTCCAAGTTCCCTTTAATATGTGCATCCATATAATCCACACAATGCTAAGTAATTAGCTAAATTGCTGATTGATCCATTCTCCTGTGATCGATCGGCAAAGATTCGGCTCGGGGGTTCACTGAATGGCTGTCACGGCAGCAGAAGAGGACCAAAGATGCAAAGTTCTGTGGGGAAGATCATGTGACCAGGCAGATACAATTGGTGCACTGCTAGAGAGAGGGCAGGGCTCAAAAAGGGTGTGCCAGAGCGTGCTTCAGAAGAGGAAAGGGATGTGACTTTGTAAATGGTTGCTATAGAAACAAAAAAATTATTGTTACATTATAATACATTAAAAATTTCATTCCGAATTGTTTTTAAAAAAATGCTACAAATATTTTCTCATAGTACAGAACTGATTTATTAAAAAATCACACATCTAGGATATTGCTTGGTCTGCAGCTTTACATTTTACGGAATATATATATATATATTAGAGCCCGTTAGAATAGTTTTTCAGTAAGAAACATGGAATAAGTAATATATAGCATTTTATCTATTTTTTTTTTGTTACATAAAGCATAATGTAATCAATACTTATGTGGCCTCTTGTCACATTTCACATTATTTTAGCATCAATTATCTTTTGGATAATCAATTGAGCTGTAATCATAATTTTTACAGTAAACAGTAGTTTCTTTGTCCAAATCAAACTCCTGGGCCTTAATAGCTATATGCAAACCTTTTCACACCACAGGAATTGCTAAGGTTAATTTTGCATTTAAATAGGCCACACAGACTCATCAGTCCTTAGAAGAATGTATTTATTACTGTGACCGCGTTACATCAGTGTTACCAACAGAATGTAATCAGCTGTGCCTGTGTTACCGGCACACACATGTTGGTCACATATTGCAACTTTAGAACTATACACACGTCCCATACTAATTAGTGTTCTCTGAAGTTCTTGTGAAATCTTTTGAGCACTGTGGATTCTGCACACTGAATCATTTAATCATGTAAATCGCCTGCAGTAATAGCCAGTGATGGATCATAAAGTAAGATTTTTCGACCTGTCGTTGTGCAGGAAGCTTCAAAAAGTCAGATATATGTGACTAAATCAATGCCACACACATAGCAAACAAAATCTTTTGTTGCAAAACCCCCCACATATTTATTGTAGATGTATGTATGTCGTCTTTATTTATATGGTGCCATTAATGTAAATAGCGCTTCACAGCAGTAATACACAATAATAAATCGCAAATAATACAAATAACAGATCATGGGAATAAGTGCTTCAGACATAAAAGTAACATTTAGGAAAATGTGTCCCTGCTCCGAGGAGCTTACAATCTAATTGGTAGGTAGGAAGAACGTACAGAGACAGGAGGAGGGCATTCTGGTAAGTGTGTCTGCAGGGGGCCAAACTTTATGTATCAGGTGTATAGTATTAGCCACAGAGCTACTCATATGCTTCTTTAGGCACGTGGGTCTTAAAGGTGGATAGAGAGGGTGCTAGTCGGGTACTGAGGGGAAGGGCATTCCAGAGGTGCGGGGCAGTCAGTGAGAAAGGGTTAAGGCGGGAGAGGGCTTTAGATACAAAGGGGGTAGAAAGAAGGCATCCTTGAGAAGACCGCAAGAGTCGGGATGGTGCATAGCAAGAAATTAGGGCTTAGATGTAAGGCGGGGCAGAAGAGTGTAAAGCTGCGGTGCGATCAGAGTGGTAACGCTGAATGTCCAGGGTAAGGGTGCGTGTGCATGCTCTTGCTGCTTGGCGAGACAACCAAATTTGATTTGGCTGCTCGCTGATGCATCATGTGAGCGGTTCGCCCATTGACAGTGAACCAGCTCTGTGACGTCATGGCCACGCCCCCCACGCGCAACTAGCTGGCCAGAAATCGCCCGGCCAAGCAGAGCGCAAGACGTCATGGTGCTCGAGCGCCAGCACGCCCGCTCTCAATCTGGCCGCAGCCGCTGAGCGCTCTCATGCTTGTGACCGGTGACGTCACCAACTCCCCAAGCATGAGTGCAGGCTGTCCTGCAGAATTTTGCAAGCGTGAATGGGGGCGTGGCCGGGGGCGTGTCATTGGCTGGATCGGGGCTACTTGTGTGTGTGTGGCTGTGTGGCTGTGTGCTGATTGGTTGCTGAAGGGTCATGTGACCTTTCAGCTCGCTCGAAAATAAAAATTTTCTATCTCCCCAAGCGCGTAGCTTTGGAGAGCATATGTGCCCATGCGCAGCGTGTGAGCATGGCCATACAGATTGAGATTCACAGAAGTAAAAGCGCAAGCACCAAGCGTGCTCAGTGTCAGCATGGACGCAGCCTAAGGCCGCGCCTATAGTGCCGTCGACGGTGACACAACGGGTGAAGTTATATTTCGCCCGGCGGCGGCGCGGGTTTCCGACCATTTGATTGGTTCAAGGGCCATCACTTGAGGCGACAGCACTTGAAAAATCAAATTTTGGCGGCTACTAATTTTCGTGATGGCGACGTCTCGCCGTCGCGTTTACTATAAGCGGCGGCGGCGGCAATGCATTTGTTTTTCGGTCGACGTCGCCGGCACTATAAGCGCGGCCTAAGGCTGCGGCCAGGCTGAGAGCTGGTGCTCGAGTGCCGTGATGTTATCCTTTTGGCCGGGCGATTTCTGGCCAGCTAGTTGCGTGCGCCGGGGGGCGTGTCAGGGGGCGTGGCCATGACATCATAGAGAATCTAGCTATGTGCTGGTTAGAGAATCTAGCTATGTGCTGGTTAGAGAATCTAGCTAGGTGCTGGTTAGAGAATCTAGCTATGTGCTGGTTAGAGAATCTAGCTAGGTGCTGGTTAGAGAATGTAGCTAGGTGCTGGTTAGAGAATCTAGCTATGTGCTGGTTAGAGAATCTAGCTAGGTGCTGGTTAGAGAATCTAGCTATGTGCTGGTTAGAGAATCTAGCTAGGTGCTGGTTAGAGAATCTAGCTAGGTGCTGGTTAGAGAATCTAGCTAGGTGCTGGTTAGAGAATCTAGCTAGGTGCTGGTTAGAGAATCTAGCTATGTGCTGGTTAGAGAATTTAGCTATGTGCTGGTTAGAGAATCTAGCTAGGTGCTGGTTAGAGAATATAGCTATGTGCTGGTTAGAGAATCTAGCTATGTGCTGGTTATAGAATCTAGCTAGGTGCTGCTAAGAGAATCTAGCTATGTGCTGCTAAGAGAATCTAGCTATGTGCTGGTTAGAGAATCTAGCTAGGTGCTGGTTAGAGAATCTAGCTATGTGCTGGTTAGAGAATCTAGCTAGGTGCTGGTTAGAGAATGTAGCTAGGTGCTGGTTAGAGAATCTAGCTATGTGCTGGTTAGAGAATCTAGCTAGGTGCTGGTTAGAGAATCTAGCTATGTGCTGGTTAGAGAATCTAGCTAGGTGCTGGTTAGAGAATCTAGCTAGGTGCTGGTTAGAGAATCTAGCTAGGTGCTGGTTAGAGAATCTAGCTAGGTGCTGGTTAGAGAATCTAGCTATGTGCTGGTTAGAGAATTTAGCTATGTGCTGGTTAGAGAATCTAGCTAGGTGCTGGTTAGAGAATATAGCTATGTGCTGGTTAGAGAATCTAGCTATGTGCTGGTTATAGAATCTAGCTAGGTGCTGCTAAGAGAATCTAGCTATGTGCTGCTAAGAGAATCTAGCTAGGTGCTGGTTAGAGAATCTAGCTAGGTGCTGCTAAGAGAATCTAGCTAGGTGCTGGTTAGAGAATCTAGCTAGGTGCTGGTTAGAGAATCTAGCTATGTGCTGGTTAGAGAATCTAGCTAGGTGCTGGTTAGAGAATCTAGCTAGGTGCTGGTTAGAGAATCTAGCTAGGTGCTGGTTAGAGAATCTAGCTAGGTGCTGGTTAGAGAATCTAACTAGGTGCTGGTTAGAGAATCTAGCTAGGTGCTGGTTAGAGAATCTAGCTAGGTGCTGGTTAGAGAATCTAGCTAGGTGCTGGTTAGAGAATCTAGCTAGGTGCTGGTTAGAGAATCTAGCTAGGTGCTGGTTAGAGAATCTAGCTATGTGCTGGTTAGAGAATCTAGCTATGTGCTGGTTAGAGAATCTAGCTAGGTGCTGGTTAGAGAATCTAGCTAGGTGCTGGTTAGAGAATCTAGCTAGGTGCTGGTTAGAGAATGTAGCTAGGTGCTGCTAAGAGAATCTAGCTAGGTGCTGGTTAGAGAATCTAGCTAGGTGCTGTTTAGAGAATCTAGCTAGGTGCTGGTTAGAGAATCTAGCTAGGTGCTGGTTAGAGAATCTAGCTATGTGCTGCTAAGAGAATCTAGCTAGGTGCTGGTTAGAGAATCTAGCTAGGTGCTGGTTAGAGAATCTAGCTAGGTGCTGGTTAGAGAATCTAGCTAGGTGCTGGTTAGAGAATCTAGCTATGTGCTGGTTAGAGTAATCTAGCTAGGTGCTGGTTAGAGAATCTAGCTAGGTGCTGGTTAGAGAATGTAGCTAGATGCTGCTAAGAGAATCTAGCTAGGTGCTGGTTAGAGAATCTAGCTAGGTGCTGTTTAGAGAATCTAGCTAGGTGCTGGTTAGAGAATCTAGCTAGGTGCTGGTTAGAGAATCTAGCTATGTGCTGCTAAGAGAATCTAGCTAGGAGCTCGTTATAGAATATAGCTAGATGCTAGTTAGAGAATCTAGCTAGGTGCTGTTTAGAGAATCTAGCTAGGTGCTGGTTAGAGAATCTAGCTATGTACTGGTTAGAGAATCTAGCTATGTGCTGGTTAGAGAATCTAGCTAGGTGCTGGTAAGAGAATCTAGCTAGGTGCTGGTTAGAGAATGTAGCTATGTGCTGCTAAGAGAATCTAGCTAGGTGCTGGTTAGAGAATCTAGCAAGGTGCTGGTTAGAGAATCTATCTAAGTGCTGGTTAGAGAATCTAGCTAGGTGCTGGTTAGAGAATCTAGCTAGGTGCTGCTAAGAGAATCTAGCTAGGTGCTGGTTAGAGAATCTAGCTAGGTGCTGGTTAGAGAATCTAGCTAGGTGCTGCTAAGAGAATCTAGCTAGGTGCTGGTTAGAGAATCTAGCTATGTGCTGCTAAGAGAATCTAGTTAGGTGCTGGTTAGAGAATCTAGCTAGGTGCCTGAGCTATGTGCTTGGTGAAAGGAAATACACTACTACTTCAAAGAGTAACTCAGTTAGTACAAGGCACTGACTTTGAAGCAAGGAATCCGGGTTCAACTCCCGGTGTCAGCTCTCTTGGGCAAGTCACCTCATCTCCCTGTGCCTCTGACATCAGAATTATATTGCCAGCTCTGTGGGCAGGAACTAATTGTGCCAGCAAAATTCTATGCGAAGCGCTGTGTGCACTGTCAGCGTTGTATAAGAAGAAACATTATTCCATTGGGCATTAAATGTACGAAACTCGGATGCATACTCCAAAGGATGAAATAGTCTTAAATTCGCGTGATCACTGCATGAATCCCAAACTCTCCGACAAAAGCGAGACCCGCAGAATATTCTTGTGTTTCTGGTTTTTCTGTATTTTTTCAAAATAAATCTCAGAGACTTGGCCTCTTCAGTGGAATGGAGTTAAAATATGTTTTTTTCCTCATACTTTTTGTTTGCTTTCAGGTCAGGACAGCTGAACGTCGCCCTCATACTTCTGGAAAATGGCGCCGACGTCAACGCGCAGAACCGTCTGGGAGCCAGTGTGCTCACAGTGGCCGCTAGAGGCGGCCACGTCAGCGTTGTCAAGCTGCTTCTCGAGAGCTGCGCCTTCGTGGACAATTACGACCACTTCGACGTCAACGTGGTAAGCAGCAAGGGTCACAGGGAGGATATGCCGGTCATAACGGCCTTGATGACAGCGGCGCAGCACGCTCACGAAGCCGTGGTGCGCCTCTTACTGGATTGGGGAGCCGACGTAAACTACCGCGTGAAGACGACAGGCTGGAACCCCTTGATGCTGGCCGCTCTCCATGGGCGCGTGAGTGTGGCACAGCAGCTCGTGGACAGGGGGGCTGACCCCGACCAAGTCAACTCTTTGGAGAAGACTTCTTTTGAAATTGCCCTCAGCTTCAAGCACAAAGACATGAAGGATTATTTGGATTCCATTACGACAATTAGGCCCAAGACAGGTAGGGAGTAACCCTTATTACTAGTATTTGTGTTTCTGTGATTGAGGGCAGCCCCATGTACATGGTTAAAAAAAATGGATATGTAACCTCAGAGAACATTTTTTACTGCGCCTTCAATAAATGAAATGTTTGAGATGAAATATTTGAAAACTGGTGGTAACCATGGCAAAAAGATACAGAAGAGGAACATACTTTAGAGTACTGCAAATGTTAGGGAAAGTTGATTTTGTGTCCCCTACACAATAAAGCAAATATATTTCTGACTTTCTTGACATGTTTGCCTCTCAAATGTGTGTGGTTTACAGTCTGCGTCCAGCTTTACCTCGCAAAGCCAAATCACTTCAATCAGTGTGAAGAGGCTAAAAGCACAAATAGCTGTCTCTGAATGGTTTGTTTGCTTTGTACTTGGCTGCATGAGCCAACTAAAAGTGCAGTTCCTCCCATCTGCTCAGACAAATATTGAACTTGACGTTACCTGTGTTTGCCAACCCTTTGATTTCGTTCACTGTGAAGTCCTTCAGTAGTTGTAATGTACATTCATCCTACACTGGAGTAACAGTGAGGGAAGAGAGTCAGGTACTATAACCGCCATGCAATGCAGACCCTCTATCTAGCAGATATGGGTTGACACTTTTAGTTCGTTGCTGATCATTAACCTGATCTTTTTCGCAGATGAAGAAAAAAGAAGACCGGATATCTTCCATGCTGTGAAAATGGGTAAGCTATTAATTGGATCTCGGTGTCCAACTAGCTTGCTTGTTTCATCATGTTGTGCAATGTATAGCCTTATTTAATGCTTTGTAACTCCAGAGGGAAAAAGCTGCGGTCTAGACAAATACTAGATATAGACTGATGCTCCACCAAGGGTATAATAAAGCATGAGTATCAAGAAGGACAGAAAAAGATACCCTTTTAGCTGTGTGCACATAGGTAATATATATATATATATATATATATATATATATATATATATATATATATATATATATATATACACAGTATGTATGTGTATGTGTGTATATATATATATATAATTATTAATGTGGAGTGCCTCAAATAGGGATGAATTATATATACAAACACACACATTCCTTTATTGCATGTGAACATAATATAAGGCAGGTGTTGACAAGTATTCACAGTAATATCACTTATAATGCTAAATATTATCACCAATGAAGTAATGGATGGCACTTCAAAATGACAAGTACAGAATGAATACCCCACTGACATAACTTGTATTGTTATAGATAAACAAATTATATTTTGGCCATCAAGCAGCATGGTTCACATATTTTGTAATATTGTTTTACTTACTTCTCTGTATGAAATACATCGAATAGGATTCAGGTGCAGGGGTTCAGACATTATTGTACAAAAAAACAAAACAGGTGATTGTCACTGGAGATCAGGACAATTTACACCAGGGATCATACACTAGAAAGAACTGCAGAGTTGAATAAAAGTGAATTTATTGGAAAAAGTTTCCACAAACTTCCAGTACATAAAACACACACACACACGAATTCTCCCAGCTGGGGTAACTGGGGGAACAACCTAAAGTCCTAGGTGTGGGGATCTCTGTCTGGAAGCTTACGCCTTTCCAAACTTGCACCTCTGTCCTCTGTAATATGGGCAGCACTGCCTTGCTCTCCGCTACCTAGCAGTTTTACATTTCCCACCGTTGCTTCACACCAAACAGCTCTGACCAACGCTGTACACACAGACCGCAGCAACACCGGATGCTCCAGACCCCTTCTCTGGGTCTCTTCAGGTCCCTTCTACTGACTCCCTGTCAGCTCTTCCTTTACAAGGGCTCTGCCAGTCCTCTGTCAGCACACAGCCTTCACAAAGAATATTAAGTCCAGAATTACTGAGTTGAGGCTGGGAAGGAGTATTTATACCTCTGTCCCAATCCGGGAGAGGTCAGCTAGTTGGGGTATGAACAATATTCCTGGTCTCTGCACTTGGCCCTAGACCCGGTTGATGAGATTACTGGGGTTGAAGGCGGGCCAGGACAATGTTAATACAATCCCCTTCCACAGACAACCATACAGATACAGGCTCAGGGCGTACAGCTTTCTTGCAGAGCAAGACCACTCAGCAGGCCATGTGAGGGCAAGTTGCAGCAAAACCATACGAACAGGCAAAAGGAAAGTTGGAGCACTACTAAGATCAGTAGAAAAATAACTACAGGAGAGTGTGTCCCATAAAATAAAAGATGTTTTATGGATCAAGGCATCAACCACATAAACGGAGCCCAAATGGCCCCACAGCAGGAGAAGGAGTGGCTCGGTGAGTAAAGACACTAACTGGCACTTAGTTTGGATCAGGGGAACCTGTTTCAATTCCCGGTGTCTGCTCCTTGTATCCTTGGGCAAGTCACTTTATCTCCCTGTGCCTCAGGCACCAAAAACATAGATTGTAAGCTCCATGGGGCAGGGACCTGTGCCTGCAAAATGTCTCTGTAAAGCGCTACGTATAACTAGCAGCGCTATACAAAAACATGCTATTATTATTATAGGTGGTGGGCCATTTGGGCTCCGTTTATGTGGTTGATCCATTAAACATCTTTTATTTTATGGGACACACCATCCTGCAGTTATTTTTCTACTGATCTTAGTAGTGCTCCAACTTTGCTTTTGCCTGTTCGTCTGGATATCGTGGAGAAACGGAAGCACACACCTGTGGAGGAACATCACACGGAAGACCATACAAATGTGAGTTATATTACTCTTATACACCATGTCACCTGTCCACATCGATGCATACATGTCTGGACACTAGCAAGTGGGAATTCTCACAATCAAAAGAGTGGAATTCCATCCAGCTATTCGATTAATAATGGATAGTGGTGTAGTCATTATTTGACAGACTGGTCCATATATCTATGTGTGATACTTCAAGGAATATAGCAGTGGGATATTTACATGTTCAAATTGTTTGCTTACACCAGCTACTGATCTCTGTTTGAGCACCATACAGTTTTTTTTCTCATCGCAGCAAAACCATAGACTGCAACCCTTACAAGTACCTGGCTATGCACGGGTTGCAGTATGTAAGGGTTCCAGTCCAGGCTTTGGCTTGAACCTGACCGTATCTGGCTGCTGAGGACATCTTGGTTCCCGGCAAGCCTCCTCCTGAACTTGTTTATTGGCTGCACCTGTTCCAGGGCTTAAATAGCAGCCACTAACTTGCAGCCCCTGCCTGAGCATTGTATGCTTTTTCTTGTGTTTTTGACTACCTTGGATTTTAGCTACTGAGCCTTTCCTGTTCCTGAGCCTTCCCTGTTCCTGAGGCTAGCCTGTTCTTTTGGATGACCTGTTGACAACCTTTTGCCTGTCGCCTGGACTCTGCACCACTGCCGCCTGCCCTGACCCTTTGCCTGATTACCGACTACGGATACTCTGTCTCTGGGCTGTGGTTGGTTAATTTGCATCACTACCTCAGCCCTGTGGGTCCGCTTCCTGATCGGAGATGAGCACCGTCACACAGTTCTCTGGAGTCATCTGTTCCATTGCTGACTTGAAACTGTGAATCAATAGATAATGGTGCCCTGTGACGGAGTGGCCTGTAGGCAAGGTCAGTAAGACACTTAGACAGAGGGTTAAGCTTAATTGCAGTGATTTATTATCCACAAGACAACTAAACAATAGGCACACTGTCCCTTTAAGAAAACCAAATCATAAAATAAACACCTACTCCTTCACAGGAGACTGACTAAACATTAGTGTAGCCCTTTCTAACGGGGCCGCCAGCTAAGCTGGTTGCCAGCCCAAAACATGCACTATCATATGCAAACAAACAGTCTTTAGGCACAGCAGTATAGTGTTTAGTTCTTATCTGGTATGTTGCAGGGATTCCTTCACAGGGTCTCCGGTTCCGGAGAGCAGGCCGTGTACAGTCTGTAGTAATCTTTATCCTGGGTGGAATTCCCAGCTGAACCCCGCAGGTCTCCTTCCTGCTGCCCTAGGGTCCAGAACAACCAGGGTCCCTTCTGGTTGGGAGAAGCCTCTCTACCCTCCTGGGGTAAAACTAACTCGCTGTCTCTGGCAATGTCCCTACTCAATCAGGAGTTAATTATATCCACCTCCCAGCTCAGGTAAGAAACCCGACACCAGTGCAGTTTCCTGCCCTGTAAAGGGAGTTTAACGCCTTGAGTCCCTTACATGCCCTCTTTAACCTGATCAATAATTCTACCTTGCAGTGAGTGAGGCTGTACCCCAAAACCCCAGTCACTGAAACTCCCACCCCAAATTATAGTGACATCCACCCTCTTCACTGTCACACTCCTTGAATGACATCCTCCCCTCAGGTACACTCACACCTCATCAGTGACCTTCCTCTCTTACACCCCACCTCTCACACTCCCCCCTCTCATTCTCCCCATTCACTCATATATATAGTGGCTTTGCAATTTTCAAGCTGGGTAGGGTTACCATACTTTATATACCATGCTTTATACTCACAGTTGTGTGAAAAAGAAAGTACACCCTTGTTGAATTCTATGGTTTTACATATCAGGACATAATAACAATCATCTTAGCAGGTCTTAAAATTAGGTAAATACAACCTCAGATGAACAACAACACATGACATATTACACAGTGTCATGATTTATTTAACAAAAATAAAGCCAAAATGGAGAGAAGCCATGTGTGAAAAACTAAGTACATCTTATGACGCAATAGCTTGTAGAACCACCTTTAGCAGCAATAACTTGAAGTAATCATTTTCTGTATGACTTTATCAGTCTCTCACATCGTTGTAGAAGAATTTTGGCCCACTCTTCTTTACAACGTAGCTTCAGTTCATTGAGGTTTGCAGGCATTTGTTTATGCACAGCTCTCTTAAGGTCCCACCACAGCATTTAAATCGGGTTGAGGTCTGGACTTTGACTGGGCCATTACAACACCTTGATTCTTTTCTTTTTCAGCCATTCTGTTGTAGATTTGCTGGTGTGCTTGGGATCATTGTCCTGTTGCATGACCCAATTTCGGCCAAGCTTTAGCTGTCGGACAGATGGCCTCACATTTGACTCTAGAGTACTTTGGTATACAGAGGAGTTCGTGGTCGACTCAATGACTGCAAGGTTCCCAGGTCCTGTGGCTGCAAAACAAGCCCAAATCATCACCCCTCCACCACGGTGCTTGACAGTTGGTATGAGGTGTTTGTGTTGATATGCTGTGTTTGGTTTTCGCCAAACGTGGCGCTGTGCATTATGGCTAAAAATCTCCACTTTGGTTTCGTCTGTCCAAAGGACATTGTTCCAGAAGTCTTGTGGTTTGTTCAGATGCAACTTTGCAAAACTAAGCCGTGCTGCCATGTTCTTTTTAGAGGGAAGAGGCAACCCTGTCAAACAAACCATACTTGTTCAGCCTTTTTCTAATTGTACTGTCATGAACTTTAACATTTAACATGCTAACTGAGTGTAAGGAATCCGCTCCTCGGTTTACTGTTTGCCTTACCTTGCAGACAAGTGCGGTCCTGGAGCACTTCTCCTGAAGTTTGCTGCAGCCTGGATTCACTCACCAAAGTAATGCTGCCACACGCCCCTTCTGCCATTGGTTCACGGACCTTTAAGTATTGCCTTCCCACAATGCTCCCTGCCGAGCATAGTCCTTCCTGGATGTCTCTGTGTTCTGCCATAAGCCTTGTCTTGTCTGTCGCCTTGGTTCCTGAGACCGGCTGCTAGTGTCACGCAGCGGTCTGTTCCTGAGCTGAAGCGGAGTACTCTCCTTGTTGTCTTCAGCCCCCTGGTTCCTGTGACCGGCTGCTAGTCTCATGCAGCGGTCAGTTCCTGTTTCCTGTGCTGAAGCTGAGTACTCTCCTTGTTACTTCAGCTCCTTGTTTCCTGTGACCGGCTGCTATATTCACGCAGCGGTCTGTTCCTGTTTCCTGCACTGAAGCGGAGGTTTCCCTGTGTATCTTCAGCTTCCTGGTTCCTGGGGCCTACTCTTTCCCTAATCTAGAGAGGCCGTGTCCTGGTTCCTGCGCTGAAACGGAGGATTCCCCAGCCCGCTCAGGACTCTTGCGCTGAAGCACTGGTTTACCAGTGCAGCTAGGCGGTGTGCTACTCTGGTCTGTCTACCACCTCCTGAGACCAGTACCATGGGCCATGGTCGCCGCACGCGCAGAAGCCACTCCCGCGCTCCTAAGCTGAAGCGGGGCTCTACTGACTACCTGTTGCCGAACTCCTGCTTGAACAACGTTTACCCTGATATCTCCAGTCCTGACCCTGGCGTGTCCACCGACGATGCTGTCTTCTCCTATCCTGATCCTGCTACATACGACTACGAACTGCGCAATCCGGATCCGCCTGCGCGGTCTAAGGTCGGTGCTTTTACAACCCCACCTCAGCCACGCGGTCCGACCCAGGTTTGTGGCGAGCACAGCCGTGACAGTATGCTCGGCCCCACAAACTCGGACCGCCCTGTGGTGAGGGTTGGTAAGTTTCTGTCTGAAATCCTGTCCCGGGCTGTAGACCAGTCCCAGTTTGAAAACCAGTATCTGTGCGAAATACTACCCCTGATTGAAGAACAGATTATGTATGAAGGTTTAACCCCGTTGCAAAGACAATGCCGCAACGATCTCATTATTAAGGCTTACTGCCTCAAGGACTTAAAACGGTCTCTAGCCGCTTGTGTTTGCTCCCCTGGTTCCCCTTTAACCTGGGATAATGTGAATCCTATCAAACTTGCCAACGCCCAAGATATACTCTTTGCCTTGGCCTTATCATTGGACATTATAATATCTCCAGTCCTGACCCTGGCGTGTCCACCGACGATGCTGTCTTCTCCTATCCTGATCCTGCTACATACGACTACGAACTGCGCAATCCGGATCCGCCTGCGCGGTCTAAGGTCGGTGCTTTTACAACCCCACCTCAGCCACGCGGTCCGACCCAGGTTTGTGGCGAGCACAGCCGTGACACTGAGGCCTGTAGAGTGTGAGATGTAACTCTTGGGTATTTTGCAATTTCTCTGAGCATTGCACAGTCTGAGCTTGGGGTGAATTTGCTGGGACGTCCACTCCTGGAAAGATTGGCAACTGTCTTGAATATTTTTCACTTTTGAATAATCTTTCTCACTGTAGAATGATGGACTTTAAATTGTTTGGAAATGGCCTTATAACCCTTCCCAGATTGATGGGCAGCTACAATTGCTTCTCTAAAATCATTGCTGATGTCTTTCCTCCTTGGCATTGTGTTAACACACACCTGAATGCTCCAGACCAGCAAACTGCTAAAACTTCGGCTTTTATAGATGTGGTCACACTTGCTGATGATCAATTAATCAATGGCATTTGATTAGCAGCACCTGTCTGCTACTTAGCATCTTAATTCCTATGGAAGCAGTAAGGGTGTACAGGCATACCCCTCATTAACATACGCAATGGGACCGGAGCCTGTATGTAAAGTGAAAATGTACTTAAAGTGAAGCACTACCTTTTTCCCACTTATCGATGCATATACTGTACTGCAATCATCATATACGTGCATAACTGATGTAAATAACACATGTGTAACAGGCTCTATAGTCTCCCCGCTTGCGCACAGCTTCGGTACAGGCAGGGAGCCGGTATTGCTGTTCAGGACATGCTGACAGGCGCATGCGTGAGCTGTCGTTTGCCTATTGAGAGATATGTACTTACTCGCGAGTGTACTAAAAGTGAGTGTCCTTAAACCGGGGTATGCCTGTACTTAGTTTTTCACACATGGCGTCTCCATTTTGGCTTTATTTTTGTTAAATAAATCATGACACGGTGTAATATGTCATGTGTTGTTGTTCATCTGCGGTTGTATTTACCTAATTTTAAGACCTGCTAAGGAACAGATGATTGTTATTATGTCCTGATATGTAAAACCATAAAATTCAAGAGGGTGTACTTTATTTTTCACACAACTGTATATAAAGTATGATATATATATAGTATAGTAAACCTACCCAGCTTGAAAATTGCAAGGCCAGTACAACCAGCCCCACACTGATGAGACCCAAAAGGTCGAAACAGCTGTCTGAGTGGTTTTACTGGATGTACATCTAATCCCATGCTGTGCTTAACTGTGTGAACAGAGAGCATTAGCTTATAAGGGTTCCATGTGAAATGGATTTTGGCCAAAAAGTGACAAGGTGTGCTCATTTGCATGTAATTTCCCAGAATCCTTTGCCACAGTGGAAGCACTGTATGCTAGGTGATAATGTTGAAAAGCAGGGTTGCAGACTTGTCTAAGACATGTGAATGTGCTCACAAGTTATATTTTTATTATATATAGATATTTATATATATATATATATAGATATATCCTTCTCTCAAATCTTTATCTCAGTGGCAGAAAGGTGGCAACAGGTGTTTAGGAAGATGTAATGTGGCACTTGTGCTGGTAGGTTTAACCATACTGTGAAAGCTTAAACAATATTATCGGCTAAAGTGGGAAAGGTACTTTGCCAAAATGAAAATGAAGCCGACGCGGCAAATAAAACCTCAACCCCCAAAACACACTGAAAAACAATGGCCTTCATTGTCCGGAGGCTGGATTATCCTGGGCATTGCTATCATTCAGGAAGAAAGCATGAAGGCAGAGGTTGCTAAGGATCCCAGGAGATGAAACAAAAAACCATCCTGCAACTGCCGGACTCTCTCCAGTGAAGCAGCACTGAAGACAAATTTGAAAAGATGAAATGGGATAATGTTGCCTTACTGAAGTAGGAAGAAAAGAGAAAGTCCTAATTGAGCTCAGAAGTGGACACCTATTATATATTCATCGTTAACAAGAGAAGGAGAAACAACATGGTGCATTATCAGAAAGAGCAGCCAGAATCGTCATTTAATTGACAAAGAGATACAGGCTTCAAAT